>NC_087076.1:20566327-20576327 GCF_026151205.1 Bolinopsis microptera
TCGGTTACAGGCTTCAGCAATTGTTCACTAACCAATTAGACCTGAAATGAAAGAAATTGTATAATGGGAACCAGGTTACGATAAAAATGATCATCAAAATTACTTTTTTTAAGAAGGATACCTCACTATTCAAACATCATAGCAACAAACTTCACATATCAATTGTCGTTTGATGTTGTATTTAGTAAACCACCGGCTCTGCTTGTGCACAACACAAGGGTATTTATTTTTAAATGCACTATCCAAGGATGCTTTATTACATACCTTAGGCATTTAATCGTTGCAGTTGTTTCTATATGTGGCAGTCCTGAGCGTCAATCTTTTTCGTCTTTTGTCTGCTCATTTCTCATTTCAAATCGATGAGGCAGGACTAGAATTTAGCAATGTTCTGTGTGCTGTACCTAACTATAGTGTGCGTGGCATTTATTATCTTGGTCTCCGTAAATGTGGAAACCATTGAATATGTCTACCAATGCTCCTCAGTCGACCACAAAGCATTTAAAATAGCGTTTAGTGTTTTGACCAGCTGTGTATTTAGATGAAG
The DNA here is from genome assembly GCF_026151205.1 of Bolinopsis microptera. Lineage (NCBI taxonomy): Eukaryota > Metazoa > Ctenophora > Tentaculata > Lobata > Bolinopsidae > Bolinopsis > Bolinopsis microptera. The sequence goes on from NC_087076.1 coordinate 20,566,872, forward strand.
CAAGGTCAGGAACCCAGCATGGTGGAGGATAATGACAGTTATCGTGCAAAAAGATCTGTCACTTTACTTTTGTAGCTTTCAATTCTATCAGAATCGTAGTTTGTAAATTCACATACCTTTGATGAAGTAAATGTTAGACAGTGTTTTTATGAATATATCCCCGTGAAAAACTTACTTAACAACAGTAAGATAATAAACTTCTGAGAAATTCAATCATGAAGGGTCTTATTTCATCAAAAAAGCTGAAGTTTGAAGGCCATTGAAAACAACGCTGATATAAATGAAAGCCAAATATATATGTAATCTTCAGCTCAACTGTCCATCATGTCTGTTAGATTATGATAGTTGCAGTTCAACTACAGTAAAAGCAGATAAAATTAAAACAATTATGCCCTTAAACTGTATGTCTTGAAAGAGCAGTTTCTTCTGGGCTTCTGGTTGTTAGAAGGCATCTCAGTTACCAGTACTTGTGATTCCGCGGTTATAGCTTGAACCATGTTTTGTGCATGCAACACTTAGATGAACCGTTGATTAGAAACATTGAAGAGATTTCAAAGCAATCTCTTGCAGTACTACCGTCTTCGTTCTTTAGACCAAAGTAGTTGAAAAGAATTATGTGGTGCCACAGGACTCTGCAGTAAATATCCACCATAAAGATCTTCACAATCCAGTCAACACCAGTGATCCCGGGAATTAGCTCTCTTTTGGTTTTTTCTTCCTTTCCACTTGGTCACTGAGCTGAAGTTACTCTCATCACCACATGTCAGTTCAATCAGTAAAACTAAAATATTCTTGGAGAATGGAACTAACTGACAAAATTAAAATATCCAACCTCTAGCATTGTAGGTATGCTGAGGGAATTGGGCAGGGTATTTATCTTCGTCAAACAGTATATTCCAATCTCTTGCATCACTAGAGATGTCCTTCTTCATCATCATCATCTCCTTACCAAGCTTCTAGTACTGGGTAAGTTTAGACCTGAGCTTAAACCACAGCTCCCACAGTCCTCCTTGGGTGACGGGTGTGTTACTACTCTCTCTGTTGTCTGCCAATTGAATCGGAAAGGTCGAGGTGATTTCATGTTAGTCTTTAAATCTCTATTGACAAAATGTGTAATACTCTAATCGTGAAATATCGTCAACTCACTACTAAAGCCCTTTGCATTGGATCAACTCCAACAAAATAACTTCAGGTCAGCCTACAAAATGTTCGAGTATTCACAAAGTGAGTGAAAATGTCTCGTATAGCGCTCGATTTTTCCTAACGATATTTTTTAACTTTCGGTAATGACGACCAAACGCATTGCGCGGCTTTTTATTTTTAAAATAATTATTTTTATCTAACAAAATTGCTAATTATTATCCCGTATACATTTTACTATTTTAAAATATGATATGAATAAATATTATAGGTTATAATTGTATAATTTTAAATTACTTTGTAAAATAACAAAATTTGAACAATTATGTATTTAAAATTTATAAAAAATTTTAAATACGGTAAATTGTTTATTGATTTTCAAGAACTGTTTCATTCATTTGAAATTTAATTTATAATATACTGGAATCGGACAATTTTGGGGTTTTGCAATTTTTTGTTAGCAAAGATTTATATTAAAAATAAAAAGCCGCGCAATGCGTTTGGTCGTCATTATCGAAAGTTAAAAAATGTCGTTAGGAAAAATCGAGCGCTATACGAGACATTTTCATCCCACTTTGTGATACTCAGAACATTTTGTAGGCTGACCCTGAAGTTATTTTGTTGGAGTTGATCCAATGCAAAGGGCTTTAGTAGTGAGTTGACGATATTTCACGATTAGAGTATTACACATTTTGTCAACAGAGATTTAAAGACTAACATGAAATCACCTCGACCTTTCCGATTCAATTGGCAGACAACAGAGAGAGTAGTAACACACCCGTCACCCAAGGAGGACTGTGGGAGCTGTGGTTTAAGTTCAGGTCTAAACTTACCCAGTACTAGAAGCTTGGTAAGGAGATGATGATGATGAAGAAGGACATCTCTAGTGATGCAAGAGATTGGAATATACTGTTTGACGAAGATAAATACCCTGCCCAATTCCCTCAGCATACCTACAATGCTAGAGGTTGGATATTTTAATTTTGTCAGTTAGTTCCATTCTCCAAGAATATTTTAGTTTTACTGATTGAACTGACATGTGGTGATGAGAGTAACTTCAGCTCAGTGACCAAGTGGAAAGGAAGAAAAAACCAAAAGAGAGCTAATTCCCGGGATCACTGGTGTTGACTGGATTGTGAAGATCTTTATGGTGGATATTTACTGCAGAGTCCTGTGGCACCACATAATTCTTTTCAACTACTTTGGTCTAAAGAACGAAGACGGTAGTACTGCAAGAGATTGCTTTGAAATCTCTTCAATGTTTCTAATCAACGGTTCATCTAAGTGTTGCATGCACAAAACATGGTTCAAGCTATAACCGCGGAATCACAAGTACTGGTAACTGAGATGCCTTCTAACAACCAGAAGCCCAGAAGAAACTGCTCTTTCAAGACATACAGTTTAAGGGCATAATTGTTTTAATTTTATCTGCTTTTACTGTAGTTGAACTGCAACTATCATAATCTAACAGACATGATGGACAGTTGAGCTGAAGATTACATATATATTTGGCTTTCATTTATATCAGCGTTGTTTTCAATGGCCTTCAAACTTCAGCTTTTTTGATGAAATAAGACCCTTCATGATTGAATTTCTCAGAAGTTTATTATCTTACTGTTGTTAAGTAAGTTTTTCACGGGGATATATTCATAAAAACACTGTCTAACATTTACTTCATCAAAGGTATGTGAATTTACAAACTACGATTCTGATAGAATTGAAAGCTACAAAAGTAAAGTGACAGATCTTTTTGCACGATAACTGTCATTATCCTCCACCATGCTGGGTTCCTGACCTTGCTTCATCTAAATACACAGCTGGTCAAAACACTAAACGCTATTTTAAATGCTTTGTGGTCGACTGAGGAGCATTGGTAGACATATTCAATGGTTTCCACATTTACGGAGACCAAGATAATAAATGCCACGCACACTATAGTTAGGTACAGCACACAGAACATTGCTAAATTCTAGTCCTGCCTCATCGATTTGAAATGAGAAATGAGCAGACAAAAGACGAAAAAGATTGACGCTCAGGACTGCCACATATAGAAACAACTGCAACGATTAAATGCCTAAGGTATGTAATAAAGCATCCTTGGATAGTGCATTTAAAAATAAATACCCTTGTGTTGTGCACAAGCAGAGCCGGTGGTTTACTAAATACAACATCAAACGACAATTGATATGTGAAGTTTGTTGCTATGATGTTTGAATAGTGAGGTATCCTTCTTAAAAAAAGTAATTTTGATGATCATTTTTATCGTAACCTGGTTCCCATTATACAATTTCTTTCATTTCAGGTCTAATTGGTTAGTGAACAATTGCTGAAGCCTGTAACCGGAGATTTGTGCGTTAAACATATTACATCAGACTACACAGACTTTTATGAGCAAACTGAGAATCGCCAGGACACAGAAGCGAAGGGCCCCTTCTATTCGGTTTTTGGCAAAAAGCTTGAGTGTTGATTGTTGAACATTGGCCTAGATAAACTATGAACTTTTTGAAACACAGGGCGTTTGTTATTTTTCTGATGTGAGTTGGCAACATATGATCAATCGTTGGTCTGTTTTATAGTTACTTTAATGTGTACATTTTCAATTCTGTTAAGTCTTTTAAGTATAAGGTTGCTTTCTTTTGTTTTACCTTCATGTCATCTTTCGACTTCTCGCAGCTGCAGTCTTCCTATTTGCCCTCATCCTTCGCTCTCCTGGCCCTTTTCTATAGAGTTCATCTCTTTACCCGACTTGTCACTGACTTCCTATTTTCTATTTAAAGCTCTCACACGTACGGCCTCTATGTGTGCAATATATCTCTTTATCCAACTTCTCATCGTCTTCCTACTTCCTTCTCTCTCTCTATCTCCCTTTCTCTCTCTATCTCTCTCTCTCTCTCTCTCTCTCTCTCTCTCTCTCTCTCTCTCTCTCTCTCTCTCTCTCTCTCTCTCTCTCTCTCTCTCTCTCTCTCTCTCTCTCTCTCATTCTCTCTCTCTCTCTCTCTCTCTCTCTCTCTCTCTCTCTCTCTCTCTCTCTCTCTCTCTCTCTCTCTCTCTCTCTCTCTCTCTCTCTCTCTCTCTCTCTCTCTCTCTCTCTCTCTCTCTCTCTCTCTCTCTCTCTCTCTCTCTCTCTCTCTCCCCCTCTCTATCTCTCCCTCTCTTTCTCTCCCTCTCCATCTCACTATATCTCCCTCCTTCTCTCCTCCTATCCCTCCCTCACGCTCTCTCCTCCTCTCTTTCCATCTCCCTGTCCCCCAGCCCCCTCTCTCCCCTCTCCCTCAGCTCTTTCTCCTCTCTCCCCTTTCTATCTCCCTCTCTCTGCCTCTCTATCCCTCTCTTTCCCACTCTCTATCCCTCCTCTCCCTCTATATCCCTCTCTCTCTCAGTCCCCAGTCCTCCTCCTCTTCAGTCCTCCTACTCCTCCTCCTCAGTCCTCGTATGTACGATACATTCTCAGTCCTTCGCCTCAGTCCTCTCCCTCATCCTCCTCCCCAGTCTTCCTCAGTCCTCCTCCTTATTTTCATCCTTCTTCTCTTCCTCCTCCCCAGTCCTCCTCCTCCTCTTCAGTCCTCCTCCTCCTCCTCAGTCCTCCTCCTCCTCAGTCCTCCTCCTCCTTAGTCCTCCTTCTCCTCAATCATCCTCTTCCTCAGTCATCATCCTCCTCAGTCGTCGTATGTCATTATCCAGCTCGTCAGTCCTCATACTCCTCCACCTCCTTTGTCCTCCTCCACTTCAGTCCTCCTCCTCTTCCTTTCCCTCAGTCCTCCTCCCTACTCTTCCTCAGTCCTCCTCCTTATCTTCATCCTCCTCCTCCTCCTCCTCCCCAGTTCTCCTCCACATCCTCCTCTTCCTCCTCTTCCTCTTCAGTACTCCTTCTCATCCTCAGTCTTCCTCAGTCCTCCTACTTATCTTCATCCTTCTCCTCTTTCTTTCCCCCAGTTCTCCTGTTCCTCCTCTTTCTTTTCCTCCTCCTCAGTCCTCCTCCACAGTTCTCCTACTCTTCTTCAGTCCTCCTCATCAGTCCTCGTATGTACGATACCTTCTCAAACCTTCTCCTTCTCCTCCTCAGTCCTCCTCAGTTATCTTCATCAGTCCTCCTCCTCATATTCATCATCATCTTGATCCTCCTCCTCATCATCCTCATTCCTCATCATCTTCATCAGTCCTCCTCGTTTTCCACCTCTTACTCCTCTTCCTCCTTCTCTTCAGTCGTCTTCCCCAGTCCTCATCCTCCTCCTCTCCCTGCTCAGACCTCCTCCTCCTCCTCCTCCTCATTTCTCAGTTCCTCAGTTCTCGTATGTACGATATCTTCTCTGTCCTTCTCAGTCCTTCTTCTCCTCTTCAGTCCTCATACTCTTCCTCCACAGTCCACGATACCTTCTCAGTTCTCCTTCTCCTTCTCTTCCGCCTCCTCTGTCCTCCTCCTCATTCCTCCTCCTCAGTCCTCCTCCTCCTCAGTCCTAGTATACAACTTACGATACCTTCTCTGTCCTTCTCCTCCTCTTCAGTCCTCATACTCCTCCTCTTCAGTCCTCGTATGTACAATACATTCTCAGTCCTCCTTATCCTCCTTTTCTTCCTACTCAATCCTCCTCCTCCCCAGTCTTTCTCAGGCCTCCTCCTTATCTTCATCCTCCTCCTCTTCCTCCTCCCCAGTTCTCCTCCTCTTTCTCTTCCTCCTCCTCAGTCTTCCTCCCCAGTCCTCCTCCTCTTTCTCAGTCCTCGTATGTACGATACCTTTTCAGACCTTTTCCTCGTCCTCCTCCTCCTTCTCAGTTTTCCTCGTCCTCCGTGTCTTTCTCCTCGTCCTCCTCTTTTTCAGTCCCTCTCAGTCCTCCTCAGTCCTCCTCTTCCTCAGTCCTCGTATGTACGATACCTTCTACGACCTTTTCCTCGTCCTCCTCATCAGTCCTCCTCCTCAGTTTTCCTCGTCCTCTGTGTCCTCCTCCTCCTCCTCCTCTTACTCAGTCCCTCTCAGTCCTCCTCCTCAGTCCTCGTGTGTATGATACCTTCTCAGTTCTTGTATTACATTTAAATTTGTTTGACATCGTATACGTTTAAAAGACTGGACCTTATAAGTTTAAATAGGTCCTATAGTGCAGTAATTAGAAGATATTGCTTGGTTAAATTGTTGTTTTCTTGATATACCGAACGATATTTTTCATAAATATAGTGATTTTCATCCCTTTTATGTTATTAAAAAATATGTAGACTATTCTTTGTACCTAACTGAGGATTAAAAGTATGAGAAAGGACCATTGTCATTAACCGTGCTACTCATATCAGCAGATAGCCTGTTACAAATTATGGAGACAATTTATATCAAAATCAAAATTTTTGTCCATTTTGGTACCCTATTTTCTGAAAACGGACAAAAAAATCGCACGGACAAAAAAACATGAGCCCCCCTCTCTCTATCCCCTATCTATCTCCCTGTCTGTTCCTCTGTCCCTCTCTCTCTCTTCCTCTCTCTCTTCCTCTCTCTCTTCCTCTCTCTCTCTCACGAGCTCCCCCCTCTCTGTCCCTCTCTGTCCCTCTGTCAATTTCTTTCCATTCATGTCTCTCCCTGTCCACCCTCTCTCTCTCTCCCTCTCTCTATTCCTATCTCTCTTCCTCTCTCTCTCTCTCTCTCTCTCTCTCTCTCTCTCTCTCTCTCTCTCTCTCTCTCTCTCTCTCTCTCTCTCTCTCTCTCTATCTCTCTCTCTCTCTTTCTCTCTCTATCTCTCTCTCTATCTCTGCATCTCTCTCTGCCTCTCTCTCGATCCAACCGTTCGATCCAACCTTTCTTTCTAACCGTCTGATCCAACCGTTCGATCCAACCGTTGGATCTAACCGTTGGATCTAACCGTTGGATCTAACCGTTGGATCTAACCGTTCTTTCTAACCGTTGGATCCTCTGTCCCTCTCTCTCTTCCTCTCTCTCTCTCTTCCTATCTCTCTTCCTCTCTCTCTTCCTCTCTCTCTCTTCCTCTCTCTCTCTCCTCTCTCTCTCTCCTCTCTCTCTCTCTCTCTCTCTCTCTCTCTCTCTCTCTCTCTCTCTCTCTCTCTCTCTCTCTCTCTCTCTCTCTCTCTCTCTCTCTCTCTCTCTCTCTCTCTCTCTCTCTCTCTTCTCTCTCTCTCTCTCTCTCTCTCTCTCTCTGCATCTCTCTCTGCCTCTCTCTCGATCCAACCGTTCGATCCAACCGTTCTTTCTAACCGTCTGATCCAACCGTTGGATCTAACCGTTGGATCTAACCGTTGGATCTAACCGTTCTTTCTAACCGTTGGATCTAACCGTTGGATTTAACCGTATGATCTAACCGTTTTGGTATCCTATTTTCTGAAAACGGACAAAATCGCACGGACAAAAAAAAACATGAGCCCCCGGCCCCTCTCTCTATCCCCTATCTATCTCCCTGTACCTGTTCCTCTCTCCTCTCTCTGTCCCTCTCCCTCTCTATCTATCTCCCTCTCTCACGAGCTCCCCCCTCTCTGTCCCTCTGTCAATTTCTTTCCATTCATGTCTCTCCCTGTCCCCTCTCTCTGCCTCTCGATCCAACCGTTCGATCCAACCGTTCTTTCTAACCGTTATTTCTAACTGTTCGATCCAACCGTAAGATCCAACCGTTGGATCTAACCGTTGGATCTAACATCTAACCGTTGGATCTAACCGTTGGATCTAAACGTTGGATCTAACCGTTCTTTCTAACCGTTGGATCTAACCGTACGATCTAACCGTTTTGGTACCCTATTTTCTTAAAACGGACAAAATCGCACGGACAAAAAAAAACATGAGCCCCCCTCTCTCTATCCCCTATCTATCTCCCTGTACCTGTTGCTCTCTCCTCTCTCTGTCCCTCTCTCTATCTATCTCCCTCTCTCATGAGCTCCCCCCTCTCTGTCCCTCTGTCCCTCTGTCAATTTCTTTCCATTCATGTCTCTCCCTGTCCCCTCTCTCTCTCCCTCTCTCTATCCCTCTCTCTCTATCTCCCTTTCTCTATCTTCCTCTCTCTCTCTCTTTCTCTCTTTCTCTATATCTCTCTCTCTCTCTCTCTCTCTCTCTCTCTCTCTCTCTTCTCTCTCTCTCTCTCTCTCTCTCTCTCTGCATCTCTTTCTGCCTCTCTCTCGATCCAACCGTTTGATCCAACCGTTCTTTCTAACCGTCTGATCCAACCGTTCGATCCAACCGTTGGATCTAACCGTTGGATCTAACCGTTGGATCTAACCGTTCTTGCTAACCGTTGGATCTAACCGTTGGATTTAACCATATGATCTAACCGTTTTGGTATCCTATTTTCTGAAAACGGACAAAATTGCACGGACAAAAAAAAACATGAGCCCCCCTCTCTCTATCCCCTATCTATCTCCCTGTACCTGTTCCTCTTTCCTCTCTTTGTCCCTCTCTCTCTATCTATCTCCCTCTCTCACGAGCTCCCCCCTCTCTGTCCCTCTGTCCCTCTGTCAATTTCTTTCCATTCATGTCTCTCCCTGTCCCCTCTCTCTGCCTCTCTCTCGATCCAACCGTTCGATCCAACCGTTCTTTCTAACCGTTATTTCTAACTGTTCGATCCAACCGTTCGATCCAACCGTTGGATCTAACCGTTGGATCTAACATCTAACCGTTGGATCTAACCGTTGGATCTAACATCTAACCGTTGGATCTAACCGTTGGATCTAAACGTTGGATCTAACAGTTCTTTCTAACCGTTGGATCTAACCGTTGGATCTAACCGTACGATCTAACCGTTTTGGTACCCTATTTTCTGAAAACGGACAAAATCTCACGGACAAAAAAAAACATGAGCCCCCCTCTCTCTATCCCCTATCTATCTCCCTGTACCTGTTCCTCTCTCCTCTCTCTGTCCCTCTCTCTATCTATCTCCCTCTCTCACGAGCTCCCCCCTCTCTGTCCCTCTGTCCCTCTGTCAATTTCTTTCCATTCATGTCTCTCCCTGTCCCCTCTCTCTCTCCCTCTCTCTATCCCTCTCTCTCTATCTCCCTTTCTCTATCTTCCTCTCTCTCTTTCTCTCTTTCTCTATCTCTCTCTCTCTCTCTCTCTCTCTCTCTCTCTCTGCACCTCTTTCTGCCTCTCTCTCGATCCAACCGTTTGATCCAACCGTTCTTTCTAACCGTCTGATCCAACCGTTCGATCCAACCGTTGGATCTAACCGTTGGATCTAACCGTTCTTTCTAACCGTTGGATCTAACCGTTGGATTTAACCATATGATCTAACTGTTTTGGTGTCCTATTTTCTGAAAACAGACAAAATTGCACGGACAAAAAAAACATGAGCCCCCCTCTCTCTATCCCCTATCTATCTCCCTGTACCTGTTCCTCTCTCC